>NC_139147.1:42908586-42954689 GCF_964270905.1 Leucopleurus acutus | reverse complement strand
CATCTGTATGAGAGTATGGCTACCAACTCAAAGGGTTAATACGAGAATGAAATCATAGACTTGCTTGTACATGGAAGGCATTCAAGAATTACAGTGATGATGATAGTAGCTATCCACTGCTGTGTAACAAATTACTTCAAAACATAATAGCATAAAACCACAAAAATCTTCTTTACCTCACAGTTCCTATGGGTCAGGAGTTTGGAAGATGCTTAACTAGATGGTTCTGACTCAGGGTCTCTCATGAAAGTGTAGACAAAATGTTGGCCAGGGCTGCAGTCATCAAAAGGCTTGACTGGGTCTGGAGCATACACTTCCAAGGTGGTTTATTCACAGAGATGTTGGCAGAAGGCCTCATTTCCTTGCCATGTAGACTTGTCCTCACAACATGATACATGGCTTCCCCCACAGTAAATGATCCAAGAGAGAAAGGCTGAAGCTGCTGTGTCTTTTATGACTTAGCCTCAGAAATTACACATAATTATTTCCACAATATCCTACAGGTTGTCTATGTCATCCCTATTCAACATGGAAGAGGACTACAGAAGATTGTGAATCCTAGGAGGCAAGGATCAGTAACAGGCATCTTGGAGACTAGCTACCATGTTCATGATGATATAGTGATGATGATGATGATAATGATGATGATGGCGCAGATCCCAAGAGATCAAGAGCTCACAGAGGACCCAGAAGAGGTGAGCAACACTCCATTTGTCTCAGGGTATGGAAGAAAGAAGTTGGATATTCAACGTGAAAGTCTGATCATTTTAAGAAGACCCAAGAAAGTCCCGAGTGAACTTTTCTCTGGAAGAGCTATATAACTTACTAGTTCCCATGTTCCTAAAATATAGTATATTCTAAACTCTTTCAACAAATATTTACTAAGTGCTAGGAACTGTCCTATTTGCTTGATAAACAACAGTGAACAAAACAAAGATCCCTGCCTTGGTGGTTTCTAGTATGAGGAAGAGAGAAGCAATAAAAATTAGTAAATTATGTGGTATGCTAACGATAAGCGAAAAAAAGAAAAGGTGCATGGGGTGGCAGGGGGGGCGGGTTGTAATGCTGGTGTGGAGTACGGGGCTAGCTGCAAGGCTAACTACTTATTAAATGAATGAATGAAAAAGTTATAGGTCTACTTCTGGAGCCTCTGGTAAGGAGAACTTCAAGTTATACATACTGAGGGAAAATAACTTAAAACATTAATTGAAAGCAGCAGCTTATAGGACCTGGGCTTCAGAACATGAATGAGGGTAGCTATAGACTGGACACATTAGCAACAGCACACAAATGCCAGGGTGCCAGACACTGCGTGTGTGTAGCCACCAGCAATTATCCAGGGCAGCCAGACCACTGTGAATGATGTCCAGCCAAGAGAAAGGGTGATGGACTGGGAAGAGTAAGACAGCATCACTATCTCCATTTCACAGAAGTTGAAACCAGCACTCAGAAGCCAAATGGCTTTACTAAGCATCTGACTCATTTTAAAGA
Source organism: Leucopleurus acutus (assembly GCF_964270905.1). NCBI lineage: Eukaryota > Metazoa > Chordata > Mammalia > Artiodactyla > Delphinidae > Leucopleurus > Leucopleurus acutus. Next base: position 42,953,198 of record NC_139147.1, on the reverse strand, counting down.
CTGTTCTTCCCATAAGGCATATCTCTTTTCCAAGAATTTCTTGGACCTGTGATTGGAGAATAACAGCATTAGGAAAGGACCTGAATGTACAAAGACATCATTTGTGATTCTAAATGTGGAACTCAAAAAGGGGCCACAAACTCAAAACTTATGAGTACAATATGGCAGTGTCTGTGATCTCCCCTTAATTTCTCAAACGAGATTTCTTAAGGCTCATGAGGCACAAGGCTAAACATGACTCAGAACTGTTGTTTTCTCCTGAAGGGTCTGTAAATATAATAGAAATGACAAGCAACAGAACACAGAGATTGCTCTGCACACATGGAACGTCAAGGCTTCCCTTCATGTATTAGTGGGAAAGTGAGGACCACACTCCCCAGGGCAACCTGTACTCAACATGGCATAAGGAGCTGGCATAAAGGAGGAAAAACTTTTCCTCAGCCCTCTTAAGGTCCCCAGATGGCCCTGAAAATTAAAGTGACAAAAAAAGATTAACAGGAGAAAAGCATACAAATGTATTTAATGTAAATTTTACACGACATGGACACCTCCATAAAAAAAGTGAAGACCTGAAGAAATTATTAACCTTGCACATTTTTATATTAGCTTTGATGAAGAGCCAGAAATGATGGGAAAATGTGGTTAGGACAAAAGGACAGGAGCTAAGAGTAGTAAACTGGGGGAAACAGTAAGCTTATTCATCAAATTCTTCTTCAAGCTCCCCAGAAGATAAGAATTTTTCCTTAGGGTATAGGGAGGGGACCCTCTCACATGAGGGTATGGGGGAGAAGAGGGAGTTCAGAGTCTTTCCTGCACCTGCTGTTTGTCAAATTCCTTCAGCTTAAAATATTCAATATGCCAAGGTGCCATATTTTAGGATATCATGTTCTGAATCCCATCACTGTGAATTTGGATCAAATGGTTCTCTTAGCTCTTTTGACAAGTAAGCAGAATAAAACTAACCCTTAGTACTCCATTGGAAAATTTCACATGCTGTCATACTCATGATTCTCACTTAAAGACAGACCATGTAATTCAGAATTCCTATTTTTGATAGACAAATAGCATACCATAATGGGGAAAGAGATAGGGAGAACCTGAATATGTATTTCCAAGTAATTTCTGAAGGTTGGTGATCCTAATATCATTTTTTCCACTTGGCAGAGGTAAAGACCACTCTTTGCAGCATTAATAGACAAGAGGGAGATACAGAGATGGCAGCTAAAGAAATCATGTCCCTAGGAACAAAATGGATGGCCCAGAATGCCCATTAACAACATAAAAGAACAGCTCTCATCCCAGGGAGTCCTTGGAGACCTTCTGCAATGGTCCAGTGGATGAGCACCTGCCCTAGTTTTCAACATGAACACCCATGTCCTTGCTGCATGGTATTAAATACATGACATACAAAATGTATGCCAATGGGGACTTCCCTGGTGGCACAGTGGTTAATAATCTGCCTGCCAATGCAAGGGACATGGGTTGAATCCCTGGTACAGGAAGATCCCACATGCCGCAGAGCAACTAAGCCCATGCGCCACAACTACTGAGCCTGTGCTCTAGAACCAGCATGCCACAACTACCGAGCCCACGCACCACAACTACTGAAGCCCACGCACCTAGAGCCTGTGCTCCACAACAAGAGAAGCCACCACAATGGGAAGTCCACGCACCACAACGAAGAGTAGCCCCCGCTCATGGCAACTAGAGAAAGGCCGCGTGCAGCAACAAAGACCCAATGGAGCCACAAAAAAAAAAAAAAAAAAAAGTATGCCAATGGTTTAAAAGTAAAAGAAGTCGACATTAGTTTGCCAAATAAATAATTTCAACCTCATCTTGCTTTTTGTCCAAAAATTATATATTCCTACACATAAATCACAAGCCCACTAAAGCACAGCCTCATAATTTGACACCAATCTTTCCTCTTGAGAGTCATTACTCAGGTTTTCATCTTTGAAAGAGAATGGTGACATTTTTGCTTTAAAAAGAACCCATTTTAACTTTAATTTCTACCCACTGTGCCTTTCAAATCAGGATACATGAGCTGAGGAATGTTTGCCTCTGCCCCTGTCAGGCCCAAGGAAGCCAGTCCAGAGGGTGGAAAGGGGAAGAAGGGAAGCACCTGTCAAACACACGAGAGTCCGAGGGTGCACAGAGGAGGCACAGAGGCCTCACTGATCAGCACAGGCTTTTGACAGATGTCGCATCCCTGCTGTCATCCTCCCTTTGCCAACTTCAGCTCTTACCGTATTCAAGAATTAAATTCTCAGTTTTGAAGGTGGAGGAAGGCAGTGAGGGGAAGAACAGAGACGATGTTTATTCCCCACACTCTTAGCTCTGGTTTGCCAAGCTGATTCCTGAACATGTAAATACTTCACACATGGAGATGCAAAAGACTGTGTTCTGGGTCTTGTTAAAGATAGGAATTAAGTCAGAATGTTCTCAGGGTAGGCTGGCAGAGAAGCCAGGGAGGTAGATTTCCACCAGTGTAGCTGTTTAAGCTAATTTACCTAGAAATCCTGACAAAATAGCTAGGTACTGTGTGATTGCTGTTTTAGAAGTACAGGTTTACTGAGTTAGGAGGTGGGGTGGGGAGCAAATAAAGAGTTTTAAGGAGAAAAAGAGTGTTCCACTGTTGCTGTGGCTTTTCTTCCAAGGTAACCCACCAGTGAGGCGACCTGCCAGCATAATGCATGGTTCCCTGAGCAAAGCATGGGGCTTTGTTTAGCAATATCGGGCTTTTGGTGAGACACTTGGGAGTCATTAGGCCTCTGAGGTATTTTAATCTCGCTGTGCTAGAAATATGTGACATTAGATGCTATGAGTTGAGAGCATGTCACCCTCAGGAAAGAAGAAAAATTCTTCTAGCACAGTGTGAAATATATGATTAGTACTTCGCACATTTCTTGAAATAAGGTATATTTGTGCACTACATTTGGAAAAGTGGTCAGTATTGGTAAGCCATTTTTGACAGAGACTTTGCAAATAAGACTGGACTTTCTGGTATATCCTTCTGCCCCGTAGACTGCATTTCAGAAGAAATGAAAAAGCTCAAAAGGAGACAAAGAAATATATAACAGAGTAGCAAAGAACTTTATAACAGAATATTAGAGGCCACGATCAATGCATTCCACCAACACTCCCATGACCTCCTTCCCAAGTCCCAGATCTTTATTCGCGGTTACTGACAACCAAAGGAGTAAAATCTGTTAAGGATAGTTCTGAGGGAGAATTCAAATTTATTCCTTTGACTGAGGGCTACCACTGGATTTAGAAATATGTTGAGGTCTATTTCTATCGGAGTTGAGTCAGAAAAACCGGCACAAGCTAGGTCAGGAGGTTAAGCCAAATACAAATATCTTTTCTCACCTGTGTTCCCGGATAAGGTTTACTGAACACTGCATCTATTCATTCCTTTACTCACCTGTTCATTCGTTCATTCAACAAGCATTTATCGAATACATGCTGTCACGGGCCAAGCCCACTGACAGTTTCCGGGAAATAAAAATAGAATCTGGGTAATGAAATAAATCTAACCTTTTTTTCCTTTGTGCTTCATCTTGTTTCACTCGCTCATAGAATGCCGCCGCAGACGCCTCATGCCCGGCCCTTCAGACCAGCGTTCCTCTGGCGAAAGGGCCGCGTCAATACCTCAGCTCAGACCATGTGCCGAAGGGCCACACTATGCTCAATTCAAGATGGCGGCGGCGGGCCGTGCGCAGACGCAGCACCCGGCACTGCGATCTGGAGCCGAAGCAGCACAGCTGTGCCCGCCAGGCGAGAACTCCGTGCCCCGCCCCTGACCCCAAGATCCCTACAAAGCAGCCCCACCCACGGCCTGTCAGGAGAGCGTGTGCTGCGCCAGCTCTAGAGCGGGAGCTTCCACCTCTCCATTCTCTCATCAGAGAATAAAGCGTTCCTTTGCTTCTGAACCCAGCTCCGTCTCCTTTTGGCGCAAGTAACATGGTGCAGAAGGACCCTTGTTGGGGACCGACTAGGGAGTGTCAGTAACAAAACTCTGTTCCAGACATTGTTCTAGTTTGTCAGAAATAAAAGATAAGTAAGATAAAGTCCCTGTCTCTGAGGAGCTTACTATCCTGTGGTGTTCCTCTTGAGGGCTGGAATTCTGCAAGTTATAGACGTTAAGCCTAAGAAAAATGAAACTACTGAAAGTTTAAGCATGGAGTGACTGATCTTCTGTAATGGATATTGATACAAAGAAACAGTTCATTGGGTTCACTGGAAGTTATAATATATGAATGTGTAAGATTTTCAATTTCTCATAAAATACCAATTGCGTGAGGCAAATTAGTGTAAAGAAAAATGCTTTATAATAAAAGCCACCATATATATATGAACATATATGTAGGAGATATTGCTTTTTTATACTTGAGCTGGTTGGTGGAGGAGTATCTTGCTTCTGTACTAAGGGGGTTACAGGAATATCTAAAGGTGTCACTGAACAGCACCCTTAGGTACTGCTTGATCATGCTTGGACACCTAAGGTACAGCAGAAACAGAACTAAACTGGAAGTCTCAGTACTCATTCTCTAGTCTTAACTCTGCCACTAACTCACTATTATCAGAATCTAACCACTTTCAGCGTACCGGCATCCTGCAAAGCAGGAGGGATAGAATATATGATCAGATTTAGCTATGAAGTTCTATAATTATTTGGATCACGTGTTCCTAGATCAACTAGGAATGAGTATAATCAAGAAGTAATAAAATCCAGAGAGGCCACTGCCATTCCACCCTTAAATCCTCGAGGTTTCTGTTCTCTCCTCTGCTGGCAGCTCAGTTTACAGTTATCATCTTTGAACTTACAAAATTATCAAATCCAATGTTTGTTGTTCTGTTCTTTTCTCTGACCTCTCTGTAGCCCGTGACTCTGGTGATCAATTGCTCTTTCTTAAAATTAGTTCTTTCCTTGGCAACTCTGGAACTATCCTGCTTCTCTTCCATCTCAAACTATTCCTACTGATGCCTTCAACCCTGACTGAGCATCTGCACTGTGATAGCTCGGCTGGGGCCTTTCATCGTGTGCATTGTGTGCATATCCCAAGTGTCAATAATCACTTCACTGCTTTTTCCCATCCTCTCCAAAGTCTTTCTAGGAGATCCCATCCTTCTTATGGCTTAAAATTTCACCTATATATGGCTCTCACTTACTTGGCTGAAATTCCAATCAGATATCTCCAATTTCCTGGAAAACAGTTTCACTTAGATGAGAAAAAACCACCTTAAACCCAACATACCTAAAATCAATTCTTTGTCCCCTCAAAGTAGCTTTCTCTATTTTTCTGTTTCTATCAACAGTAGTACAGATTCACTATCCTATACCCCAAATCCTTGAGCTGGATGTATTTGAAATAAGATATTTTCAGTTATTAGAAGAGTAATATGTTACATATACCATATATTTTTTAATGCTCTCAGGAGTATCTCAGTCAGTAGCCATATTTGTTCCTTTGATTGAGCTAGATAACAATATGAAGGCTACTGTCATATTCACAGATATGCTGAGGAGTTGAGTCAGGGAAACAGGCAAAGCTACATCATAAGGTTGAACCAAGTATCTTTTCTCACCATAAATATATGAATATTTAGGGAGCAAAATATATGGTTATTTACATAGTAAATAAAGATACAAATAATTTCTCAGTCAGTTCAGGTACGGTTTGATACTAAAAGACTTCAGGTCAGGTTACTGAACAAATTATGAAAAATTTGGTTTTTTTCAGAGGTTTTTGAATATGGGGGTTGTGAATTAAAGAATATTAATAACAATATTTAAATACCAACTATTTATTGAAAACCAACAATCATTCAAGCACTGTGTTAGGCATTTATGCACCTAACAATAATAATAGAAATAAGAGTATTTGAGGTATATACTTTTATTTGCCTCATTTTACATATAGGAAAACTGTAAAGTGCTATCATCATTTTTAAAATATCCAGGCTGGAAATCTAGAGTCATTTTAAATTCCCCTCTCTCTTTCTTCCCCCATATCTAATTAGTCTTGAAATCCTATTAATTCTTCCATTCTATCCCTCCCTTTGAAGTCCCATTGTTATGATATAATCTAACCCCAGTTCTATGACTGGATAGGCCATGTCTCAGATCCTTAGTATTTTACAGACTAGACCAATATTATTTTTCCTCCAATTTAACCTTCCTCAAACTATTACTCTCTTTAATATATATTTTATGTATTCATTCATTTTTTTCTACCCATACTTATTCAATACTTACTCTGTGCAGCATTCCTCTTCTGGAAAATGTTGAATGGATTGCCATTGCCTCTTAAGTCCAAACTCCTTGGATTCACATTTCAGGTTTCAAATAATACCTACATTTTCAACTTTATCTCTTCCAATACACTCTGTTGAACTCTGGAATCCAGCCAGACTTCCATTCCATGAATACATTTGTTTGTGTGTGCATCTGCCTTTCTGTTCATGCTATGCCACCCTCCTAGAATGTCCTCCTCCATTCTCTCCATCTGGTGACATCCTGCCCATCTCTGTATGTTTAGTTGTGGTCCCCTACTTCCCCTAGCCATCCTTGACATCCCCAGCTTATAATTATGCCTCCATCGTTTAACACTCACTATTTATTTTGCTTATAATTATACACTGCCTTCTACTGTGACTGAACTCTTCATATTTATGTCTTACCTTTGCAGCTAGATTGAAAATTTATTGATGATAAATATAATTTCATATTTCTTTGTACTCCATTCACACTGAATATAACGCATACAAGTGAAATTTGTAACAAATTTTCTGTTTAAATCACTTGGTACAGGAGGGATAAGAAAGAGAACCAATATCTTCCTAATTCTATACCCTTTCAATCACTTTTCTCTCATTGGTTATCTCAAGGTGTCTCTGATGATATTAACAATAAGAACAGTACAGCACATAATCGAAATTATCTTAGAAAATCTCTTAGGAAAGTGCTATATATTTGTCCCTCAGTATCTGTGAGGGATTGATTCCAGGACCCTTCCCACTACCACAGATATCAAAATCCATGGATGCTCAAGTCCCTTATTAAAAAATGGCATACCTGGAGAAACTAAGCCCGCGTACCACCGCAAAACTACTGAAGCCCACTCGCCTAGGGCCCGTGCTCCGCAACAAGAGAAGCCACCGCAATGAGAAGCCCGCGCACAGCAACGAAGAGTAGTCCCTGCTCACCACAACTAGAGAAAGCCCTCACGCAGCAATGAAGACCCAACACAGCCAAAAATAAAATAATAAATTATAAATTAAAATTTAAGAAAGTGGTGTACTATTTGCATATAACGTACACACATGTTCCCGTATACTTTGAATCATCTCTAGATTATTTATAATACCTAATACAATGTAAATGCTATGTAAATAGTTGTCAGTGTAGCAAATTCAAGTTTTGATTTTTGGAACTGTCTGAAATTTTTTGGGGGGAATATTTTCGATCCGTGGTTTGTTGAATCTCTATATGTGGAACCCACAGATATGGAGGGCTGATGGTATTGGAAAACACTGGCCGTCAACAAATTTAACACAGCCAGATTTTCCACTAATCTCAGAAAAAAATTACTGTTTCTTCAATTTAGCACCTGATAAAAGAGTTAAGGGTCATGTTATATGATTAATATGTATACATAAGTAGTAGGATCATACTCAGAATGGGAAGATGCTCACAATTACAAAGGCACACAGTGAGGGCACATCAGCCACAAGTCTCTCATGTTATACTCACTACTGTGCACACACTCACTGAATGTGGAATGAAATGTGATTCTCTCTCTTTAGTCACTTGTTTCCCAAAACTTAAATACGTGTTCAGAGGGGATCTGAAATTACCTCTTGTGTTAGGCAGAATTTCTAAGATGGCCCCTAAGAATCCCACCCAGTGACCCAAACCCTTGTATAATGCCCTCCTCGGAAGTGTAAGCCAGGCCTTTGAATATAATGGAATATCACCCTCATGACTGGACTATTATTGATTATTATTGATCAGTTCACTTTGAGTTCATCAAAAGGGAGATGACCCTAGGTGGGCCTGACCTAATAAAGTGAACAGTTAAAGGGACTGGAGACTTTCCTAAAGGAAGAAATGAAGAGATTCACAGAGTGAGAGGGTCTACAGAGGGAGCTGTGAAAAAGGACATGCCAGTGCCTTCTCGTTGCTGAGGAGTAATCTTATGGAATAAGATACAGAAACACATTTATATACTCACTTCAGATAAGACAATATTTATGGGAGTTTCCTGGTTCCCTAAGATTGAGAAATATGAAATTATATTTATCCTCAACAACCTGAGAGCTTCGAAACACACCTGTCCCTAGTCAAATCTCTAGATGAGGGCATACCTGGCTTACACCTTAATTTTAGCCTTTGAAACCATAAACAGAGGGCCCAATTAAAATGTGCTGGACTCTTGATTCATGAAAACTGTGAGATAATAAATTGTACTCTTTTCAGCTGTTAAATTTGTGGTAATTCATGATACAGCAAAAGAAAACCTGATGCATCTGCTTTTTATATATCAGACACTTGCTAAGTACTTTAAATTCACGATCTTTCAATTATCCTATTGTAGAGCTGAGGGATCTGAAGTTTAAAGAGGTTACGTAACTTGCCCAAGTTATGTAGGAAGTGACTGAAACAGGATTTTATATCAAGATTTACTAACAAAGCTCATGTTCTTAACCACCACTGATAGGAAAGTTGGGCATTCTACTTTGGCCTCACTGTCTCATCTAATGTTCTGAATATCAAACTCTCTGTGCTTTCATCAAACTCTTGATTTTTACCCCTTTCTACTGAGAACTTTCTTACTTTATTGACATTGAAAAGTCCTGTTTAATTTATTTCATTAAACATTTATGAAACACCTACTGTAGAAAAGCATTGAACGAAGTGCTGGGGGAATTCAAAGATTGATAAGACAGCCCCTGACCCTCAAGTTTCTTGCATACTAGTGAGAAAACAAACTCATGCATAATATCACAAAGGAGTAATCTTATGGAATAAGATGCAGAAACACATTTATATACTCACTTCAGATGAGACTATATTTATGGGAGTTTCCTGGTTCCCTAAGATTGAGAAATAAGGGAATCCTTAACTAATTAATTGTGTATTTTCTTCTAAAATTTCACTTATTGTCCTCTTAGTATAGGTTAAGCATTGCTCTAAGTACTTAAAACTATTATTTTATTTAGCTCACACAAAAACCTGGAACTACAGATATTATTATTGTTATTATTATTATTATTTTACTGATGAGGAAACTAAGACACAAAGAGGTTAAGTAATTTGCCTAACATCACAAACTCTGTAGTTTGACTCTGGTACATATACTCTTAACCAGTACATCTTCTACAACATGACCATTTTATTTATAGAGGAGGATAAAGGGAGAATAAAAGCCACATAGAGAATGGGCTAGGTGAAGGGAGATAAACAGAGATATTTGCTGCAATTGAACATAGAATTTAAATATGTTTCTCCATACCCAAGGCAAAATGGGAAATAACTCGATTTACATAGGCTTTCTAATCTGAAAATATTCACTAAAATCTAAGAGAAATTCATAATTAGGGCCTTACATGGGGAGGACTTTGAATGACACAAGACACAATGTCTTATATGAGATTTATTTAAATGTTCTAAAATTAACTCTTACTTAAACCAAGAACAAAATAGTAAACTGAAGTTCTGTGAAGGCATGTGAAAATGAATTTACATAGTACAGCTATGTACCCATTTACCTGACAAAGAAGGGAATGGGTAGTTAGCATTGTTTTCAAACTATAGATCACAAACCATTAGTGGGTCATGAAATCAACTAAATCACAACCAATTTTTTTAAAAAATTATACGTATGGGGGGGTGGCACACATCAAGTTTAAAGATAAATAGTGTGTAATAAAAAATTTTGTATGTCTACGGGTTTATATATGTGTGTCATCTTATAAATGAGATTCACATTTTTTTACAAAATTTGAAAGCCACTGCCTTAGCTTAGACTCTTCATCTTGACTGTTAGTTATCTCAGCTGGGATCTTGTCAAAGCTCCATAAAAAATAATATCATATTGAAGTCACTAGAGAGTGTTTGGAGTGTACCCTGAGTTGTTGATTAAAAGGAGATCCTCATGCTTTAGATTTCAGGCAAGAAAGTGGACGAAGTTATTTTGTAACTAAAGAGGTTTTTATTTGTGCTCAGATGGAGGAGCATGTCAGTTCTGCAGAGTGGGGACTGAAGGAAAGGGTACAGAAGGTCCAAGAAGTATTTTTCATGAAGCATGAGATCTGATCTATTCAAATGCATGAGTGCCCACCCTCACCCTGCCCCAGCACAGTTAGGGTGACCATGTGACTGGTATGTCCGTGATAGTCCTAGTTACATCAGTTGTCCTCGTGTAATTATTAGTAGCTTACCCTTCCACTCTCAAACATGTCCTGGTTGGATGATAAATTACATGACCACCCTTTCTGTAATAAAAAAAAAAAAAAAGTCCCCGGTCTGCAAAGAAATATTTGTAGGGAAGGGCTGTGTACCAAAGATGTTCTATCCTTTTTTTAAAATTATGATTTCCATGTGCTTCTCCTTCTCCTGGCAAACTCTCTGAGCCATATTTGTCATTGGAAGCTCCATACTTTCCCACTCAAGTATGTTAATAAAGACTAGAGAAGAGTTTCTCAGACCAAAGCTCATGATTCTCAGTTAACTGAGCACCTATGAGAAGTTGGGTGATTTTGTATTTCATTTGAAGCTATTCTAAATTTTAAAAAACACATATAGGCATACCCTGCATCATCTGGATGATCACAATAATACTCTAGTACTTAAGGTGTTTCTGTTATCATTAAGTGAAAACTAAGCAATACTATTTTAAATATTTGTGAAAAAATAACCTAAAAACCCCCAAAATGTTCTTAATAAACAAATTCTGTATTCATGGAAAGTTGGAGACAAAATGGCATCATAGAACACCACAAAAATTAAGGTTTTTCTGAAGTCCAAATAGAGAAAATTGGTGGAAAAATGGAGAAATTATGGGATGTGAGATAGCCAAGCCATTGAACTCCAAAGCCCTATACTGTAATAATAGGTACCATGGCCAGATTTCAAGTGGCAATGTAGTTTCAACAGAGCAGCATCATCTGAAACATTAAATGAATACTACTTATTTCAACTTTATTTTTCAACTTTTAAAATTTTTATAGGCTTTTGTGGATTTTAAAATTGTATGAAAGTGTAAGTACACAGAATTTTACACATAGTTCTGTTTGTTTATAGCTAAATAAACAGTGGGGCCCCAGATAATTTTTTGCTCTTTAAAGGGGTACTTACATTACCAAAGTTTGAGATACATAAGAGTGAAAAATATCATGCTTGGAAATAAAGACTGGTTTTCTGCAAAAAAAGCAACAGAAACAATCAGACTCTCCAGCACATCAGCTTAACAGACATGTTAGCAAAAAGAATATAATTGCAAAGAATGTGAAATAACATGGGCAGTTGTACTCTTCACCTGGACTCTACCGCCTGCTTCTCCCTGGTCAGTTCCACTGCCTATTCAGATCTTCCTCTTTTATTTATCAGCTCCTCTTAGACTTATTTTGGTTCTTCACTACCGTCTATTTTCTCCCTTCACTTTTGTACCCAGTATTAGCCCTTTACTTCAATCTCAGTTACAGGTCAGAGAAATGTTTTTAAAAAGAAGATATTGGATTAAATAAAATAATCATTATACAAATACTTAGAACAATGTCTGTGATATAGTAATGGCTCAAAACATATTCACTTCCCTTAGAGATAATCTATTTTACTTTAAAAATTAGGCAACCAAGGCTTAGAAAGTTTGAGACCTATTTACTGTCACAGATTAAGTTAAAGGTAGAAGTAGTTCCAAACAACATTAACTTTCACTTTTCAAAAAAAATGCTGGAGTAATTGATAAGTTTATAGAGAATAAGATTTTTCTATTGTTCTGCAAGTGCTTCTTTAATAATCTATTTTTTGACTGTCCTTGATGTGCTGAAGTACAATTTTTTTTTTCTATTTTAAGACATTCTCATCTGCTGTTCTGCCCTTGGATATTCCTTATAGGTTTGAAGTATACTCCAGAAGACAATTATGGATTTATCCATTGGCATTCCAACCTCATTACTGAGCCTATTTCATTTGAAATTTTCCCACACTGTATGCATGCCTAAGTATGCCCATAGTACCATGGATTCTCTATTTAATTTACATCTTTCAGTCCAATGCACAAGCTTTTGAAAATGGTTTGACTATTCTTTCCATTCACTGTAAAAATCCAAAAAATAACTAAGTATAGCAGCCCAAAATATACCTATATAGTTTTCAGATAGTACTATAAGAACAAAAATACTCTATTTTAAAATGTCTAGATCATTTTGTAAAAAATAACATCAGGTCTTCTAGTAGAACTCTAGCTAATTATAGAGTGGGAAATGCAGCAGGTTACTTAAAGGGTATCCCAACCAATAAGCTGGGACACTTTATACACTGTGATAACAGGCTTCCTCAGTAGGATTATTCATATTTTTATGAAATTAAAGAGGATGTAATTGTGTGTGTGTGTATCTGTTTGACAGATCTCAAAGCAAGAGGACCTAGTACGAAATACTAAAAGGGCTTGAATTTCATCCTGAAGGGAATGGGGAGTCATTGAAAAAATTTAAACAGGGCAATGACATAATGAGGTTTTGTTGTAGGAAGAGCGCTTCAGTAGCCATAGAGGATATGGGTAGTGAGGTGTGAGGCAGCAGGTAGGAAGATGAACTGTGAAGAAAATTCAATAGCTCAGGTGACCTTAACTAAGGCAATGCCAATGATACTAAGAGAGAACAATAAAAAAAGGTAAAACTTCGTTATTATCTAGAGGTGAGAGTGAGGGAGAGGAAAGAGAAAAGTTGAACATAACTCCCAGGTTTCTAACTTGGGAGGCCGGATGAATGGTGGTGTGTTTAAATAAAATGAGGGGGAGTATGCACTAGGAAAAATTGAGGACATTCACTCTGATGGCCACAATTTTTCTCAAGGAACTAAGAGGCAGGAGCATCTTCTGAGAGAAAAAAAGCAGAGAGTTTATACAGAAGAGTTGTAGAGAATAGTGGAAGTTGGGAAAAGTCACTAATGAGAATGGAAAAGGAAGCTGGCCAAGAAGTAGTCAAAGTTATTAAGCAATGTAAAAGTCTTAGGAGAGGCAAGTGAGCATGAATTTGTAGTGAAATCAATCTGCACAGGTGTGTGAATTTATAACATCAATCTACACTCCTATATAATTTTCTTTTTTTCCAAACAATGATCAGCCATCTCCATACATTAGTAGAAGCATGGACTACTGGATTTATCTAGAGTTGCAGGTTTAAATATCAGATGTAGTAGAATGCAAAAGCATGAGGAGGTTAAACCACTGTGAGAACGAAGTTTTAAGTTTTCAACCATAGGGTCCAGGATGGGTAAGGAAAGGAGACCAGGAGAGAAAGGACAGAAAGGGTTTAGAAACTAGGGTGTCAAGGAAACTGGACTGCAGTTTTAATAAGAATGAGAGTGTAAGAAAGCTGGAAGAACAGGAGGTACTGAGATTAAATTTTCCTAAATAGAAAATTTTTAGATCTGTGTTGTCCAATAAGGTAGTCACTAGCCACAGTGACTATTTACATTTACATTCATTAAAATTAAAAATTATGTTCCTCAGTCACACTAGCCACATTTCAAGTGCTCAATAGCTATGCATGGCCACCATATTGTCCATATTGGACAAGGCAGATAAGACATCTCCATCATATAGAAAGGTCCACTGGAGAGTGTGGCATTAGATAATGCCAAATTCTAGGAAATTTCCAGGAGTGTGAGTTGAAGACAAATAGAGACAAAAGCCATTGGAGGAGAGGTAGTAAAGGAATCAGGAAGGTGGGATATTTGATGGGTTTCCCACAGAGGTGTTGAATTCAGCCTGTGGCAGGAGTTCCAATGGAGAAGATATGAGCTAGATGCTAAAGTCCTCACTGAATGTAGTGGGTGTGACCAGATAGATGACTGTGTAAACTTTGTTGGGAGCTGTAATGTGCTTCCTAGGAGTATACCCGAAACCCTTCAGGCCTATCATAGTGTCCTTTGCTTTTGAAACATGCTTGACTGACTCAGTCTAGACCCAAGCCCAGAATGACATTCCAGATCCCACCTAAACCTCTCCTGAACCATTCCCCTGGTTCAAAAATCACCTCCGTTGAAACTATATCAAGTTGCTTCAGCCAACTCAATACTATGGGGTGAAAAAGGAACCTGCTGAGTTAACTCTATACAGTCGGGTTAACTAAACAGCTGAAAATAATGCATCTATGGGCATAGCTATAGCTTCAATGCAAGATTTAACAAACACTATCTGTACGAGAATATATGACGAAAGTAATCATTTTGAAGAACATGGGTAGTTTGTGTATGTCTGTTGTGTTTATTAAATGCATTTGTTATAATCTAGGACTTACACTTAAGATTTTTTATGATCAAGAGGGACGGCTATCAATGAAGCTAGTTATATTAGCTTTTCATGGCTAAAAATATCACACAAAACAATTTCCAGTGTCATCAGAGCTAGGTGCCACCAGCCTTCCCTTTTCTTAAGAGTTGACAGCTATGAGCTACAAACCCACAGTAATCCTGCCCTACTAACATCAATTCACGAGTCAGCACAAGTTCTCTGGTCCTCTCATTCCTCTGTCCCTCACCCCAGAGATTACTGTAATACCAGAATGGGGGTAAGGTCTACCATTTTTCGAAGGTCATTAACACCTTGTTTGGATGAGTAAATGAGCAATCCTCTCTATTACTTAGTAATTATAAGTAATTTTTATAAGCTAAAATAGGCCCAGTCCCTCTTTTCTCCTGTCACCATTGCTAATTCCTCTTAACTTTTCCCATTCTTATTAATATCTGCAATTTTACTCACTTGTTTTTAAGAACTAGGAAGAAACTGGGTGCTACTGTCCTGTTTCTTATTTTTCAATAGGCTATACATTTGTAGTCTGTTGGTTCTGCTAGGTTATATAGTTATTTGTATGTAATGGGCTCTTCCACAGCAACATGCAGCAGAAAATTCCTTTTGATAAGCCATAGCAAGCTTAACTGAGTCATGACGTATGCCGTCAAGTAGCTTCCAATGAGGCAAACAGTACTTTTCCTAAGGTAGCGTATGTTTCACCCAGTTTCAACATGACTCTAGGGCCTCACATGACCAAAGAAATTACTTGCTTCATTTGTGAAAAGTTACAGAAGGGTATGGAGTTAATATTTGATTGAGCTAACTGAATTTTAAAGAGGTATATGTTCTAGCAGGCTTTCTTCCTCCTTAGGTCTAGTGAAACCTGTTTTTTAAAAACCTTAGCATTGAATTAACAGGTCAATTTTTTAAGTTTGTTTTTTCATTCTATAGTTTAATTACTCCCTAATGAGAATCCCAAATCCATTCTTTTTAAATTTTCATTTTATTTTAAATGTCATATAATAAGTAATATTAATAGAAATGACTGTCAAGATAGTATTTCTGATTCTCTCCCATTGACTTTGCAGCCTGAAGCCATTCCAAATTCTGACATTAATTTTAATGTTTTCAGGACAGATGCTGTTAGGGCTTTCAGCACAAGTAGTAGATAATCAGCAGACATTTAGTTAACTTGTGAAGCTTCATCTGAATACCCTTCAGTTACCCAGGGGATCTGGGTGATATTATAGCTCCAATGTCAGCCTGAAGAGTAACATCAGTAATGGGCATCATACCTACTTCCCTCCCCAATGCAGCAATAAGGCAAGGCAAAGAAGACTGTAAACCATTGATCTGAACTATATAAATGGGCTGAACATAAAATTGTGTTGTTATATTCATCCCCAAAGCAAAATTTACCTAACATATAATACAAGTAGTCCCATTCAATTGCATCAAAGGACTTCTTGGCATCTAATAAAATTGTTGCTATTGGTTCCAGTTTTCTCTTTGTACTCCAGATGAGTTGCATTAGCCTACGCAGATCATCTGATACTTATTTCCAGACATAAAGTCTTCTTGGATAAGGGCCTATTAGATTTGTGATTACTTCAGTCATGTAGCAAGTGTTCTGGTATCTATTATTTTATGCCTAATATCCTTTTATCCTTGTATAAAAGAATATTTTTCATAATACTGTTAAGGGGGTAACATGCCATCATCAGTATAAAGCCATATGGATATGCAATAGGATAAAGAACTGTAGGTTGCCTTGATTCTAAGCCACAGATAATGTTTGATGCTTTAAAAATTCAGTACAAACCATTTAAATGCATTATCTTTATTCATAGTCTATTTCTGAAACTAGGGGCTGTTCAGTGTGCTGATGGCATAGAGAAGTTAATGTGTTGGTAAGCAACCTAAATTTTATAAAGCTATTTTGAAAGTAACTCAATGCCACAGAAAGTAGTATCAATTACTCCTTGCTTTTCAATTGACATTGCAAGGCTGCTCCAAATTCCTTTTCTTCAGTTCAGCATCTGCAAAGAAAAGGAAGGCACAGAATACCTCTATGGGAGATTTCTGGGTATTGCAATCACAAGAGGTACTTCTTTAAAACACAGCCTGAAATATTTCACAATTGGATTTTTTCCCCAAGTATTAATTAACCCTTTCATGCCCTGAGAATAGAGAATTGCATACAAGGGGAAAGCTGAGCAGTGGAGAATAAGGGTAAAGCCAGTTGATAATCTTGAGGGTTCCTATAACCTATATCTTGTGAGACAGCATAGAGTAGTGAGAAGGACGTGGCCTTTGGAACCAGTTTTAATCTTGGTTCCATTCTTTACTTACCAGAATAGCTTGGCAAGCTAGGAGCAGCACTAAACTTGGGTTTTCTCAGTCACAAAATGTGGTCATGATGCTCAGCCCTGTAGTTGTTTTAAAGTTCAGAAAAGATAACACATATATATAAAGAACTTAATCAAATATTTAACACTCAATAAATGTCATATGTTTCATTATAGTTATTGATAATAATAAAATGAGCTATATGTATATCTATATTTGCATTTTTCAGTAATCACAGAAAGGTCTAATCCAACAGCACATTGAGTATTCAGATTAGGCTTCATGGCATTATGCTGGGAAAATAATGACATTCAACAAAGTGCACTGTGAAAATTTACTTTGTGATTAATCTACACAGAATAAATGCACTTTTTAAACCTATAGTATCTGAAGACAGGATTCTTGAAAAAACAAACCAATAAGCACACACTAAAAATACACACACACATAATAAAAGTCCTTTCCATTATTATTAATCTTCTGTATTAACTCGGTATATTTGATTGAGTCCAAGAGATCCAGCTTTTCTTCAAATATATTGGTTAGATATAAAGGAAACAAAATGGTTAATGCAATGAAGGTACAGAAATAACACTCTTCCTAGGACTTCCCAGTTAAAGGAGCCCAGTTTTATATGCTTGCAAAAAAAAAAAAAATAGTAAATGAGCCAAGAGTCTCTAGTTTAAATGTATAGAATGTAATAATTCAAAGGGATTCAGCTTCAGCAGAATTTTGTATTTCTATAGTCAGAGTTTTGTTTTTTTAAAAAAACTAATTTCTAAATAGATAGAATCTTTTGAAATATGCTACATAATTTTTCTTAATAGTTGGAAAAATAGGTTTGGCGTCTGAGTAAAACAATTTCTAGAGAAAACACATGATCAAAACCTGAGGCTAAAACCCTAAGTACATATACAGAAATGTATAAACAAGGAGAGCCACTTAGTAAATGGTACTGGGTTTTGGTAATAGTATAATACACTCTCATTAGGCATCTCCCTTTTGTGCATTAATATGTGACATCATAGTCTCAGATAACATTTCATAACGCAATGAAATAAAAAGCCCCTCCAGATTGCAACTGTTAGATAATCAGATTCTGTAGTGTTCATTATGACTGCAATTATGTAGCAAAACTCTCCAAATATAGTTCAGTTATTGCGGTTATTAATCATTCTGGTTTTGTTTCAAGTACTTGCTTTATAGCCTGCTGGACAGACTCCATTATTCTACAAGCTGAATGCAGAAAGTCAAACATGTGCATGTGAATCTGCTGTTCTAACGGCCTTTCAATATAATTTACCCTTTCAATTTGTATTTGTGAATACAAAAAAAAGTGGAGAAATAAAGCTGGTGTCAATAGAGTCACTGAGCTTTGCAGTAAACAGAAGATAGTTCTTAACGAAAAACAACTTGGCAAATAAGAAATCTATGTTCCTAGAACTAGAAATAGTGCTGCTTAAGAAGTTAAGTCTCAGAATAGCAATCAGTTCTTATAGAAAAGGGGGGGAAAAAACCTCAAAGAATCTATACATTTGATAAGGAAAAAAATGATAAGAGTCAGAAGGTGTGCATTTTTAGAGGTTCAAAGCACCAACATTACGATAGAAGGTATTTCTAAACATTTTATGCACAAAACCATATATTCTGATTAATTTAACTACAAGATGCCAAGTAAAAGACAGATTTATTATAGAGAACAAACACCATCTGCACCATCTTAAATCATTACTGTAGATGTATTTCTAGGAAAAAAATATACCTGAAAAGTTCTGAGATGCTAAAGTATTAACTAAATAGGATTCCAACAGACCCAGGGAAAGTGGCTCCATTTTATTTAAATGTTAACACGTAGAGAGCCTACATGTTAAATAAATATAATAATACATTGATATGTTATCAATGTAATGGTTCACAAAATGCACATCACCAATTTCAAGTAGTCCATGATTTTTTCAATTTGGCTACATACATTGGGCCCCAGGCTTTGCCCTTATCTGGAATCACCAATAGCCCACATTCCTGGCCAGTGGGAGCAAATGTGAAGTCTTGGGAGCAAGTCCTTGCCATTTCCTTAATGTCCACAGGCATGATGTTACTGTCGGAGTTTAAAAGTTCACTGATCACATCTTGATTTTCTGCCTTGGAAAGTGTGCATGTAGAGTACACAAGTAGCCCTCCAGGACGTAAGGCCTTAATTGCTGACCTGCATGTAATCAAGAAAATGCAAAAGATTGGTTATGTACATTAAAAAGGAACTATGGGGGCTGAGGGCAAGAAAGCTTACATACTTGAAATTAACCCTACTCTGACTCTGACTGTAATAACTTTGGGTGTTTTCTAGCCTTACAACTATTTCTTTCTAATGTATCCCTGGATGACTGGGAAAATGATAATGAGACCAATCAACACGGGAAAGACAGAGAGTATGTCTGACTGGTTCATTGTTTTGTTCTTCTAAGGACAGGAGGATGGAGGCAGAGCATGGAATAATGGGTCTGTCTTTGAATATACTGAATGGTACTAATGGGTAGGTGGGAAGGAGAATCTGAACTTCAGGAAAGGGGTTAGGGCTCAGTGATAGATGAAGTCATGTGAATAAACAAGATTTCCCAGGAAAAGAACAAGGAAGAAAAGTGGACTAAAGACAGAGAATGCCTATATGTAAGGAGAGCAGAACTTAGAAAAAATTTAGAAGGCTTCTCCAGATAAAAGTATAGCTTTAGGGAAAAGATGGGAAGATTTTTTTCCCCCAAGGGGAAGACTTGAACATATTTGTAGATGCAGATCCAGGAGAACTGTCCCAGGACTTCAGGCTGCAAATGGAGGAGTTAGCTTCAGAAAAGATGGGATTCCAGCTCTTCTTCTGAAACAACAAGGGAGCATGAACAGGGAACCGAGACGTTCTAAGGTAAATGAAAGTTCACAATAGACAGCCTTGATAATAAGTGTGGAGGGGGAAGCAAGGTCATCTACTGAGACAGAAAACTAGAAAAGTTTTAGTCCTGCTGCTGTGGTGATAACCCCAGAGCAATTACTAATCAATAACTTTTTTTTTTTAAGAAAACATGTTCCAGAACCTCTACTGGATTTAAAAGTACAGTCAGCCCCGTCTCAACCTATATTTAAACAACTAGAGCACCTCCCAATAACTAAGGTTTATAATGAAGATCCACATCATCAAAGCAAGTTCAAATTCTGTCTTCTATGTTCGATTATTAAAGGATTGAAAAATTCTAACCCAAGACAAGCAAACTGATGACGATTTTTTTCTCCTCTTTCTGTAGACATCCTTAAATATAATGTGTAATAAAAAATGTACTAACTCAAAACAATAAAGTAAAAAGGATAGAGAGAACCATTAACTAACAGTGAATTTCAACACATTTCTGAAAGATGATATGCAGACAGACGAATAGTGAATGAAGAGAGTAGAGACAGCCCTACAGCCACAGAGGGTATAATTTGACCTGCAGAACTACAGAGGGGTTTGGGACCTGGAAAAGCCAGACTAAATGTGACAGGAGTAAAAAGTGAAAACAAAGATATTAATTCAAAGCATAGATAAGAAACCACAGATTTCAGACTCCCATATATGGCACGTCAGGCAGCCAGGTAAAAAGTTGGAAGGTTTTTTTAACTGAAGTATAGCTGATTTACAATGTTGTGTTAATTTCTGCTGTAGATCAAAGCAATTCAGTTATACAGTCTTTTCCATATTCTTTACCATTATGGTTTATCACAGGATATTAAATATTGTTCCTGTGCTATACAGTAGGACCTTGTTTATCCATTCTATGCATAACAGTTTGCATCTGCTACTCCCAAACTCCCAATCCATCCCTCCCTCACCTCATCTCCCCCTTGGCAACCACAAGTCCATTCTCTGTATCTGTGAGTCTGTTTCTGTTTCATAGATACGTTCATTTGTGTTATATTTTAGGTTCCACATATAAGTGATATCATATGGTATTTGTCTTTCTCTTTCTGACTTACTTCACTTAGTATGATAATCTCCAGGTCCATCCATGTTGCTGAAAATGGATTATTTCATTCCTTTTTATGGCTGAGTAGTATTCCATTATATATATGTACCACATCTTCTTTATCCATTCATCTGTTGATGGACATTTAGGTTGTTTCCATGTCTTGGCTACTGTGAATAGTGTTGCTATGAACATAGGGGTGCATGTATTTTTTTGAATTATAGTTTTCTCTGGATATATGCCCAGGAGTGGGATTGCTGAATTGTATGGCAACTCTACTTAATAGCTTTTTGAAGAACCTCCATACTGTTTTCCATAATGGTTGTACCAACTTACATTCCCACCAACAGTGTAGGAGGGTTCCCTTTTCTCCACACCCTCTCCAACATTTCTTATTTGTAGACTTTTTAATGATGGCCATTCTGACTGATGTGATGTGCTACCTCGTTGCAGTTTTGATTTGCATTTCTCTAATAATTAGTGACGTTGAGCAACTTATCATGTTCCTGTTGGCCATCTGTATGTCTTCTTTGAAGAAGTCTATTTAGGTCTTCTGCCCATTTTTTGATTGGGTTGTTTGTTTTTTGTTGTTGAGTTCTATGAACTGTTTGTATACTTTGGACATTAAGCCCTTGTCAGTCGCATTGTTTGCAAATGTTTTCTCCCATTCTGTAGGTTGTCTTTTAGTTTTGTTTATGGTTTCCTTTGCTGTACAAAAGCTTGTAAGTTTGATTAGATCCCATTTGTTTATTTTTGCTTTTATGTCTATTGCCTTTGGAGACTGACCTAAGAAAACATCGGTAGGATTTATGTCAAAGAACATTTTACCTATGTTCTCTTCTAGGAGTTTTATGGTATCATTCTTACATTTAAGTCTTTAAGCCATTTTGAGTTTATTTTTGTTTAGGTGTGAGGGAGTGTTCTAACTTCACTGATTTACATGCAGCTGTCCAACTTTCCCAACACCACTTGCTGAAGAGACTTTCTTCCAGTTGTATATTCTGGCCTCCTTTGTCGAAGATTAATTGACCATAGGTGTGTGGGTTTATTTCTGGGCTCTCTATTCTGTTCCCTTGATCCACATGTCTGTTTTTGTGCCAGTACCATGCTGTTTTGATTACTATTGCTTTACAGTATTATCTGAAGTCTTGGAGGGTTATGCCTCCTGCTTTGTTTTTGTTCCTCAGGATAGCTTTGGCAATACTGGGTCTTTTATGGTTCCATATAAATTTTTGGATTACTTGTTCTACTTCTGTGAAAAATGTCATGGGTAATTTGATAGGGATTGGATCTAAACTGTAGATTGCTATGGGTAGTATGGCCAATTTAACAATATTAATTCTTACAATCCAAGAGCATGGGATATCTTCGAAGTGTGTTTAGACAGACTTTCTACCGCTAACACTTATATTTCTTTGAATCATCTTCAATTTCCTTTATAGTTTTATAGTTCTCAGCATATAAGTGTTTTACCTCCTTGGTCAGGTTTATTCCTAAGTATTTTGGGGGGGGTTGTGATATTAAAAGGTATTTTTTTTTACATTCCCTTTCGGATATTTCATTGTTACTATAAAGAAATGCAACCGATTTATGTATGTTAATCCTGTATCCTGCTACCTTGCTGATTTTGTTTATCAGTTCTAGGAGTTTCTGTGCAGAATCTTTAGGATTTTCTATATATAGTATCATGTTATCTGATATAATGACAATTTTACCTCTTCCCTAAAATTTGGAAGCTTTTTAATCTAAGAAAGTTGAATAAACTATTTAGGGAGACCTAAGGCACCCCCTCCCCAAACTAAGGACCTCTGCATTCAGCAAATCATAAAGTGACATCACCAGGCAAAAATTATCACCCCTAAAATAAACCTCCTAGTACTTTACTGTCCCATTATTAAATAAAAATGTACAATGAAGGATTGTTAAGGGTGAGAAATGCTTACGCAATATGTGAGATCAAAAGTAAAAGAAACAAACAAAAAATGGCCTACAAAGAAACAGAAACTTCAGGGAACAAAAGAGACATAACAAGACCTTATAAATGCAGAAAGATCAGCAAAAATACAGGACCCACAAAACAATAACAGAATGCCATGAAACAGGACCAAGAAGAGGGCTCTTTGAAATGAAACACATGTTTATCAAAATAATATTTTATAGAAGTGTTTGGAAGTTAAGGTTGAAAAATCTTCCAAAAAAGCAGAACAACAGATGGACTGAAAATGACACAGGGAAGATTAATCAAGCAGGTCCAAATTTCAGTTAACAGGAGTACTGGAAAGATAGTACAGAGAATTGGGGGAGGGGGACTTGAATTAGTGAAATAAGAATTTTCTAGAGATGAAAAGAAGTGTTCAGATTAAAATAGCTCATCATAAGGCTAGAATATCCATTATTATTTATTCAGCATCTATTATGGGCATTGTTCTAGATGCTGGGTATACACTGAAACAGAACAACAACAATAAAAAAAAAAAACCCTCAGTTTCATGAAGCTTACATTCTAGCTGGGGGAGAAAGACTACAAAAATAAGTAAGTCTGTCATGGACTGAACTGTGTCCCCTCAAAATTCGTATGTTGAAGCCATAACCCCCAATACCTCAGAATGTGACTGTATTTGGAGATAACATCTTTAAAGAGGTAATTAAGTTATTAAAATGATGTCATTAGGGTGGGCCCTAATCCAATATGTCTGGTGTCCTTATAAGAAGAGGAAATTTGGACACAACTACAGAGGGAAGATCAAGTGAAGACACAGGGCAAAGACAGCTATCCAAGCAGAGAGGCCTCAGAAGAAACCAACCCTGCGGACACCTTGATCTCAGACTTCTAGCTTTCAGCACTGTGAGAAATATCTGTTGTTTAAGCCATTCAGTCTGTGGTACTGTGTTATGGTAGTCCTAGCAAACTAATACAAAGTATTTACACATATATGCACATACATATATAAACACATACACACACATAATAATATATACACATACACACACATATATACGTATGCATGTGTGTATGTCTGCACGTGTGTTTTCCCCCACCAAGCAATCCTCCAATTCTCTGCAAACACTGACTGCATGTCCTACAATTTATTTCAATTCTGACACTATCCACCTGGTCCCACAAGACTGTCCTTCGAATGCCAACTGCAAGTCCAAGTCTTTGGCACTTCTGACACACTGGTTATAAAACGGGGGTTCCCACAAACCCCTCCTTGGGTTAAATAATTTTCTAGAATGGCTCTGCTACTTACTATGTTACTGATTTATTATTACAAGATACAATGCAGTAACAGCCAGATGGAAGAGATGCACAGGGCAAAGTATGCCCTCTCCAGGCACACCACCCTCCCAACACCTCCTCTCCACCCTGAAAGCCCTGAAAATCTCTTCAGTGATGGTTTTTTAGAGGCTTCATTAAATAGATGTAATTGATTAAATCATTGGCCACTGGTGATTAAACTCCATCTCCAGCCCCTCTCCCATCCCTAAAGAGGGGGAGGGGTGGAGCTGAAAGTTCCAACCCTCTAATTATACAGTCAGTTCCCCTGGCAACCAGTCCCCCATCCTTAGGGGCTGCCCCAAAGTCACATTAACATAAACTCAGGTATGGTTGAAAGGGCTTGTTATGAATAATAAAAGTTGCTCCTTTCACCCTTACCAAAGCCAGATATTATAACAAAAGATGTTCCTATCACTCTTATCACTTAGGAAATTACAAGGGTTTTAGGAGCTCTGGCCTGGAACCAGGAACAAAGATGAAATACATATTCACAATATCACAGTTTGCTTATTTTTTAATTTAGTGATACGTTCTATAAAGAAACTTAAATCAGGGTAAGAGGACTAGGAGTGCCTGGATGGTAACAGGGATTGCAGTTTTAAGTAGGATAATTAGAATAGGATGACACTTCAAGAAGTGACATCTGAACAAAGACCTGAGAAGAGAAGGTAAGGAAGTGGGCCATGTAGATATCTGAGGAAAGAGCACAAAAGGAGTAGCCAGTGCAAAGACCCTCAGACATGTCTGAGGAAGGAGGAGGCCAGTGTGACTGTAGCACAGGGAAGAAAGTGGTGGTAGGGTAAGATGAGATCAGGGAGCTAAGAGGAGAGGGTGCAGAGGGTCTGACATAACACTGTCAAAACTCCAACCTTATAGTGAATGAAAAACATCCACATTTAGATGCATTATTGTTAAATTTTAGAACTTTGAGAACAAAGGAAAAATGCTAAATGCCTCCAGAGAGAAGAACTGGTTGCCTCTAAGCGTCCAGGAATCAGACTGGCATCTGTGGAGTAGTGTACTCCAAATCCTGGGAAAAAGGCAATTTAAAGTGGATGCTATTTACTGCCACACTGTCAAATAAATATATAGGAGGGAGACAGAAACTTTCAGATATCTGATGACTCAGAAATTTTACCTCTAGCAGAATGAGGAGGTAAATCAAGTAAGAAGAGAACTGTGACACGGAAAACAGTGAACGCCACATAGGAGAACAATGAAGGGAGTGAAGCCCCAGAATGATAACTGCATGGGAGCCCTTAGAGGGTAACTACTCCAGATGAGAAGGAGAGGGAGACTCCAGGGAGAAGTGAGACGGGAGAAAAGAGATGAAATGACTGAAAACTGAGAAAACCTTGAAGATTTGATACATGCACCTGGGGTGGGTGTGTAAGGGGGAGAAGAAAAGAGAGAGAGTCTGTTCCATCTAATCTGATTATAAGAAAATTTTCCTCTCAGTGTCATTCTGATCACAACACTGAACCAATAAAGAAGGAAATTTAATTCTAATGTATTAGTCCATTCTGCAGTGAATAAAACAACATATATTATCGGTCCTCAATGTTCAGAATCATTCCATAAACTTATCTTAGTAATGTTTCAGAACAGATTATAAAATCTCAGAAAGAATACCGTCAACCTTGACAACATAAACATAAAGGTGCAGGTATAAGACACTGGGAAGTAGAGGGGAGAAATGTAAGATGGGGCGGGGATGTAAATATTGTTATATTACAAAAAGAGAAACCAAGAGCTATTGCTCTGATTATTTGAAAAAAGAATAAAGCTCAAAGTGTGTTTAGACAGACTTTCTACCGCTAACAGAACAAGAAATGTAGATCTAAGTGTGAAGTACTAAGTTTCCAAGCTGACTGAGGGAGAAACTGTAACAGGGTGAGAACACAGGTTGTAGAGTGCTGTGAAGAGGTAAGGGAGGTATAAGTGAGATGAGCCCAAGCAAAAAGTCAGGGCAGGCACACCTCGGAGATATGGCAGGTTTGGTTCTAGATCACAATAAAGCAAATAAAGTGAATCGCAATAAAGCGAGTCACAAATTTTTTGGTTTCCCAGTGCATAAAAAAGTTATGTTTACACTATACTGTAGTCTATTAAGTGTGCAATAACATTATGTCTAAAAAAATGTACATACCTTAATTAAAAAACACTTTATTGCTGAGAAATGCTAACCATCATCTGAGCCTTCAGCAAGTTGTAATATTTTTGCAATAGTAACATCAAGGATCACTGATCACAGATCACCATAACAAATACAATAATAATGAAAAGTTTGAAATATTGTTAGAATTACCTAAAAGTGACACAGAGACACAAAATGAACAAAGGCTATTGGAAAAATGGTGCCAACAGACTTGTTGGATGCATGGTTGTCACAAACCTTCAATTTGTAAATGTAAAAACATAGTATCTGAGAAACACAATAAAACAAGGTGTGCCTGTAGTCAATGTCTAAAGTTGATAAATGAAGTAATAAAGGATAAACATATTATTTAGAGGTTTAGGAGGGACCTGAAGAATAAATAAAGTATAAATAATTGTAAGTGGTTGCTCTGAGGAGTAAAGCTAGGGGAAGATGGGGGAGTGGTAGGGGTAAATTACTTTTAACTAAAAACTCATTTATATTTTTAATTTTTTACCCATGTCATGTATTTCTACGATAATACAAATTAAAGGGTAGCTATGACAGTAGTATAAATATTAGAAATTTTCCCATAGAGGTCAGTTGTTTTTTTTTGTTCTTTTAATTTGACTATTAAGGGATTAACTCTCTAGAAAACTCATTCCCTGAGGTCCAGATAACTAAAATTGTATGGTATCCAGTATTTCTGGTCTTCTCATATATCCACTTACTGATATAAAAAAAAACTGGGAGGTGACTACCAATTTACAGTAGCTTACCACTGTAAGCCTACTTAACCTTCAGTGTTTGCTGTTAATTTCTAAAAAAAGTTTTTTAACCTGTCTTCTTACTTGTCACTGTCTCTTAAATATTCTCCACAGAAACTTTTTTAAAAGGCTCAGATCTAGACACCAGAGATGTGAACTGTTATGGGATAACAGCCTATGGGAGGAAGAATGATGGCCCACAAAGATGTCCATATCCTAATCCCCAGAACATTTAAACATGTCACATTATATGGCAAAAGGGTATTTGCAGATGTGATGAAATTAAGGGTCTTAAAATGGGAAGATTACACTGGATTATCTGAGTGGGCCCAATGTAATTACAAAGATCCTTATAAATAGAAAAGGGAAGCAGGAGAGTCAGAGAAAGAGAGGTGATGATTGAAGCTAAGGCTGGAGTGACAGGAATGCTAGCCAAAGGTCACAAGCCAAGGAATGTGGGCTGCATCTAGAAGCTGGAAAAGGTAAGGAAATCATTCTCCCTGTCTTAGTCTGTTTGGGTCGCTATAACAAAAACACCATAGACTAGGTGGTTTAAACAATAAACATTTATTTCTCATAGTTCAGGAAGCTGGGAAGTCCAAGATTAAGGCACCAGCACGTTCAGTATCTGCTGAGGATACCTGCCTCCTGGTTCATAAATGGCCACTGTGTCCTCCCATGGCAGTAGGAGCTTGGGAGCACTCTGAGGGCTCTGTTATAAGGGCACTAATCCCATCATGAGTGCTCCACCCTCATAACCTAATCATCTCACAAAGGCCTAACACAATCATCTTTGGGATTAGGATTTCAACATATGAATTTTCGGTCTATAGCACTCCCCTAGAGCCTCCAGAAGAAATCGCAGCTCTGCAAACACCTTGATTTTGAAACTATGACCTCCAGAAGTGTAAGATAATAAATCTGTGTTATTTTAAGCCACTAAATTTATGGTAATTTGTTATAATAGCAGCAATAGGAAACTAACACACACCTGGTGATGGCTTTTCAATTTTTTTTACAGTGACATACTGAGGTATCAGTAGATTTTGCTAAAATTGTGCAAGTTACAACTACACTCATTTTGGATCATTTTCTACTGACTATAGCAATGAGTATAAGATTTTCTTTAAAAAAAGTTAGATTATTGTGCAAGGGATATATACAATTTGAATGAGGGTATCTTTAAATTCCCATTAAAAGGATTTATTTTGATCCTAGTTCCACAGTTAGCAAAACCAATGCCTAATCAAGTAAGTATGATTCTTTCTCATTACAGTTGTACAAAAGTACATAGAAGCCTCATCACTTACAAACAGTATGTTCCTGGTTTGATGCAAATTTAAATTAATTTCTATAATGTTGCCAACGTTGGCTGATTCTTCTGCTCTGTCTTCATCCCAACACTCATAATTTATCTTTCTAAAATTAGGTTGGTATAACTTAACTGGCCACATTAATTTCTTAACAAGGAAACTGTGTGTGGCAACACAAAGGCTTTTTTACAAATTGGGTTAATCTCAACGTCCTAGGGCAAAATGTGAAGAGATTCCTATCAAATGGTTGTTGCTGTTTTGCTGCTAATGATTGCTGTTTAAATACCATTTTTGCCCTTTTGCTTGTAGTAGTTATAGATTTCAAAAAATACCATAATTTTGTATTCAAGGAAAACAGGTAATATGGAAAAAAAAAAAACCTCACTCCCAGAGTTCACATAGCCAAGACTTTGCTATACTGAGAATTATTTTATTCCATAGTGTCTAGGATAAATCATTTGCTTCCATAACCAGTTACATATATTTTGAAATAGCCCATAAGAACCAAGTAATTATTATATTAATTAATTAATTTGGATAGGTTTCATCCAAGTCATGAAAAGAAGCATTTTTAAAAGCCTTTTTAAAAATGGTCCTTTTTTTGAGGACAGTAGACAGTAGGGTGTGAGAAAGGTTGTGTTGCTTCAGGAGAGAAATTATGACAATCAGAACAGAAGAAAGATACTGTTTACTAGGTCTTAACAAGCCAAGTAAGAAATTTTAAATTCTGGAGGGGTAAAAACATTTAAAAGTTAGACTTGGGGCTTCCCTGGTGGCGCAGTGGTTGAGAGTCCGCCTGCCGATGCAGGGGACACGGGTTCATGCCCCGGTCTGGGAGGATCCCACATGCCGCGAAGCAACTAGGCCCGTGAGCCATGGCCGCTGAGCCTGCGCGTCTGGAGTCTGTGCTCCGCAACGGGAGAAGCCACAACAGTGAGAGGCCCACGTACCGCAGAAAAAAAAAAAAAGTTATACTTGAATAATACTAATAAACTGGCAAAGTTGTGGTAATGACCATATAAAAACATGTCAGGATTAGAGAAGGAAAACAAAAAGTGCTGGATCTGGGATCTGGTAGAAGGCAAAAGGTTGCTCTATGCTTGTGTAAATTTCTGTGTCATGTAGTTTGTTTGTTTGTTTGTTTTTTAATAAGAGGAGGTAAAACTAAACAACTAACTAAGCAACATCCATTTTGGCATAATGGTATCCTCTGCTAACCTTTTCCAAATGAGCTGTGTACCTTGGCTTCTCAAGGACTACATGTTTCACAGCTTAACAAGATCCTGAATAATGGGATATTTTTCACTTGTGCTATAACACTAACTATATTGCATGAAATTACAAGTTGAATTAAGATGGGCATTCTTTACTACTGAATTATAACTGATGGCAGAGAGATGGTCAGCAGTGATTTCTAATCATACTTATCAGTATAAGGCAGAAAAAGATGTTATGACTAACTACAGTAGATGAAGAAAAGTATTATTTTGATCAGATTAGGTGGAAGTCTAACTTAATACTTTAAACTGAAATGGGAACTAGTAGACATTATCTTGGGTTTTATATATTATTCAACACACAATGTCCAGCTATAATGCAGAGCTGGGGGAAGTACTTCTAAAGGAAGCAGAGTTGCCACATAATACACTCCCCCTAACACTTCCCTGAAACACATATATTCCCCTCAGAAGCCTCCCACCTAAGAGCTGATCAGGCTTAACCCTACTTGAAGTATGAAATAAGATTCTATCTCACAACAGCACTGCAGGAAGTAAAGCTGATCCTGATTAACAATATAGGATAAAATAAGAGTGGGAAATGCTTTTACCACAGCACCCGTAACAGGAAAAGAATGATGGCCTTCTTGCCACAGAATGTACACCAGATACCCTGTTGCTTTATGGCAGATACGAGCTGTACAAATTTTTCCAAATCTTTGTCTTTCAGTGTATTATGGAATAGGCTGAAATGCGTTCTGCACTTAAACCACCTAGCTAATGAAGCAGCTCAAAACAAAACATATTCTAAAAAAGAAAACATTAAACAGAATATAACGTTAAATTAAATTTTCCCCATTTACAAATAGAAAACCTTAATTGATTTTTGGCGGTTCACAGAGTAGACCTGAATGGTACTTCAGATGTACTATCTCTTACACGCCATCGTGAAATCCAAAAAGCTCTGCAAACTACAGCTTTTTTCTTAAGTTTGTGTCAGATTCATCTGGCCTCAACATTTGACCTAAATTGATGTAAGGCTATTTATCGTCAAGACTGAGCCCACGTGGTAAAACTACTCGAACGTTTTGCTGAAAACATATTAAAGTTTGATTACAGGGTGCTGCCCCAGATCCTACTGAGGGAAGTGGGTGATGTGATATAACAAATACATACTATATCACCTTAAAAAAAAGCAGAATTCTGAGCAGAATCCATCAGTATTTTCTTATTCTAATATACAGTAAGAAAAACAGCTGGATTGTTTTGTGTTCTTTCAATACACTAAGGGTCCTTCCCCATTACCCCCTCCCAAAAGTGTTTTGTATGATTGTATTTTTTAAAGAACACTTTATATAATCAATAATGAAGGCTTTTTTTTTTCAGAAGTCCATTTTGTCATTTTTTTAAGTGCTTTTCATTGAATTTCTCTATCCTTTAAAGATCTTAGAGAAAAACAGAGAATCAAGCCCCAAGAGCCATTTATAATACTGGCTTAGAAACAAGGTAAGAACATGCTGCTTTCCCAGGAAAAAAACGGGAAACCACCTTTACACTTCCAGACTAGTTCACACAGTCTTCCAACTACCAACAAATAACGTATAATGACCAAGGAAAAAAAAGAAAAACAATTACCTGATTTTAACACCTTGAAGAAAAATAAGTATTGCCTTAATGAAAACAGAAGCTTCAATGACCTTTAAAAACTAAAAACAAACAAAACAAAACAAAAAAACCCTCGAAAACATCTTAGAACCCTGACAGTCATCAAAGTTCCAAAGGGAGGGTATTTCAAACCTAACCAAAATTGAAAACATGATGCAGGGTGTCCTCTTTTCCTCCGGCAAATCTGAGTCTTAGAGAATGCTATTTTTACAAATAGCTACTAAAGCAACCCTAATACATTTTAAAAAGATAAATTCCATTTTCTGGTCTATTCTTCTGGTCTTCGATTAGAAATTTGGCATTCTGTTGGAAGGGTCATTGTTAATTAGATCACTAAATTTAAGTGTTTTTTGCATTAAAAAAAAACTGAGCCCAAACTGCGTAAGAAAACAATCAGCACAGCAATACTGCCATCTTTTGACCAAAGCAAGAAAAGTGATTTTCTCCCCTTAACATGAATTCCTACGACTTACCATTAAGGGACAAGCATCGTCTTTTTATGTCTTCCAGTGACATGTTCGAAGTTACAGGCACAGCCTCTACCACAACTTCTGGTGCAGAAGTAAAACAATCACAGATGTCTGTATTCTTGAAAAATTCATGTTACAGGTAAACACTACTGTGAATAATATACTTATTCCTCATCTTTCTTCATGTCCCTTCTGTGTCACCATTAAAGCATCAAGGCAACATCAACCATTCTTTCAGATGTAAATATGGGGAAGTAATCAAGTGAAATAGACTGAAAAATCACTTCATTGACACAATATTAGCAAGCTTGTACCCTTCATCCTAGAAACTCTAGCATTAAACATTTTTTTAAACCAAGTAAGAATAGAGTAATTTTTAAAACTTAAAACGAGCATAGGAGCATCAATCCTCCAATTGGCCCCTTGTAGCCATTTAATATTCAAGTAATGTTTCAGAAATTCTCTAAAAGGCTACTTTATAAGGTTATTTGCAACTTACATTAAAAAGTTATCTAATTAATAACATGAAAAATATATGAAAACTACTTGTGGTCTTTGTATCTTACTGCCCGAATGACAAATACTAAATCCAAAACTGAAAAGGGTGAAATGCTTCCAGAGGACATTGCACACACATATTTCTCCATGAGGAAATTCTTTTTCTTTAGGACAGAATATTCCTTAATTAATGGGAATGTGGATTTGGTCCAAAAATCAAATGAGATGCTGATTCCTATGTTAACCTAGTGAGGAACAGGTCACCAGCCTAATTAATAACGCTGCCTTATGTTTATTTGGTGCTTTAACTTAAAGAGTACTTCACAGACGGAGTCTTAATAAAACCTTATGAGGTATACAAGGTAAATAGTCTGACCCAATTTATCAAATGGAGGGTCACAAAGACTCAGTGACTTGCCTGAAGTTACACAGCTAATTAATGCACCTTAATCTAATACCAGGAAAATGACTGCAAGCTTTACCACTGCAGTATATACCCTGAAGCAAATTATTACGATTGCTAAAATAAGTATGGAATCTGGGGCAATAAGAAAGAGGATGCTACATGCATACATTTTATCATCCCAACTGTCCCAAATACTCATTGAAGGTAAAGAATAACTATAGACCTTTAGGCACTTTTAATAAAAAGGAACTAAGAATTAGTAGGTCTGAAGCTACGACTTGAGAATCTTGGCTACCTGCTCATTTTATAGAGCACGCAACCTTTACCTATTAAAGTGCTATTGCATTGAATTTATGATGAGGTAAATGAAAGCAAATACCCCATGCTGAGACATAATTTGAAACTCTTCGTCTCAGATTGACATCAAAATCATAGTTTTAAAGAATTTTAACAAATTAGACTCAATGGTTAGAAACTCAAAGGCAGTTACTCCATTAAAATTTCAAATAATTTGGAATAATTTGTAGTTATTCCAAACAATCTGGTAAATTCCCTTAAACAAATTTTGTTTCCACAACTCTAAATGATATATTAAAATATCTGTTTTCCTCAGAAGCTTACTGATAAAATGAGTACAAAGCTAGCCTAAGTTAAGAGGTTTATTTTTGCATTCATCTCACCATACTATTTGATTCTGTCATTCATCCTCAACTTCGAGAAACCTTCTCTCACTTTGTCTTCCTGGACACTACTCTTTCTTTGTTCATCTCGTACTTCTCTGAGGTTCCCTTTTAGCCTCCTTATCTACCTTTCCTCTTCTTCCTATCCCTTAAATATCAGTCTGCCCTATAATTTTATCCTTGGTTTATCTTTTTTCCTAAAGTTAGATGTTTTATATATGTTATCTCATTCAATCTTTCAATTAAGTTATTATTCTCACTTTGCAGATGAGGTAACTAAGGCAAGAGTGTTAAGCAACTTGTATGAGGCCACTCAGTGTCCAAACCAGGATTCAAATCCATGCAGTAGAGTTCTACAGTTTTCCTTGACACCTTCCTTTTCTTCCCACTCCAGAACCAATCAACCACCAAATCCTATTAATTCTCCATTGAAAATATCTTGCAAATCTGACCACATATCTGTATTCCTCTCCCATTCACTCAGTTAAGGCCTTTGTAATCTACTTCTTGATTACTGTGAAATCTTTCAAATTGGTTCTCTTGCTAAAGGATTTTCTTATTAATTTTCTTTGCATACTCCAGTGTTATCTGATCAAGGGATTTCCACCTTGTGACAGACACTTCTAATTGTTCAATATCTGTTCTCACTTCCTTCTACAGTAATGGAATTTTTAACTGGGTACAGCTAAGGCTAATTTCCTAAACTGCCTTTCACTAAAGGTAGTCATATGTCTAAGTCTGACCCATAAGAAGTGAGTGGAAGTAATGTGAGGTGTGCTCTTTTGCTCTTTCTTACTACTTGCAATGCAGATTAAACAGTAAGAGTTGGAATTGTCACTCTGGACCATAGGACCATAAGGTAGAAGATAGACAGGGTCTGGATCCCTGATGATTCTCTGTCCCATCTCCCTAGATGCTTAGTAAGTTCTAATGCTTACATAAATTATTTTTCAGTTTCTTTTTGACCAGGAGAACTTTTTTTTTTTTTTTTTTTTTTGCGGTACGCGGGCCTCTCACCGTTGCGGCCTCTCCCGTTGCGGAGCACAGGCTCCGGACGCGCAGGCTCAGCGGCCATGGCTCACGGGCCCAGCCGCTCCGCGGCATGCGGGATCCTCCCGGACCGGGGCACGAACCCGTGTCCCCTGCATCGGCAGGCGGACTCTCAACCACTGCGCCACCAGGGAAGCCCCAGGAGAACTTTTATTCATCTTTCCAGACTCACTTCAAAGCTCACTTAGTCTCTGAAACCTTCACTGATTCCCCATGGAATTCCTCCCTCTTCTGTTTTTCCCAAGCAATATTATTTCCAGCTCCTTGAAAACAGGGTTTATGCTATATTCATTTTGCATTTTTTATATATAGCACAACTGGAAAGTATCTTCTCAAAATACATTTTTTTAAAATAAATGAATGAATAAATGTTACCTTAATCAAGAGGTGGGTCAAAAAGAGAACTTTTCAGTGTAAAACAAAGGAATATATTGAATTGCAACTAACACTCAAAAATTTCTGAGTAGGGAACAGCTCAAGCAACCTACAACTCTTACAATATAGAACAGATAGAAATAATAGAGGCCAGAGGCTTCATTTAGGAAAAAGAATAATAATAAAGCTTTTGCCAACAAGTAATTTATAAAAATGAGAAAAAAAGATTTTTCCTCTTGCCAACAATAAACTCCTACAGAAAGTAATCTGTTAATGAAGGTTACTGCTTAGCAATTGTGCTCTCATTTCTCACTGAGTGGAAAAGTTTGGTACCTTTTAGTAAGTTAACTTGACTCTATAGAAACCATGGTCACTATTTTAAAATTGAGATATGTGGTACCAAAAATGCAGTTAAGACATATTTAAAAACAAATATTATCCCTGACACTGCCTTTCTAGTAACATAAGGGAAATTAACAAAGGAGGTTGTGGGGGTGCAGGGGAGCAGGACAGGAAGTCTGATTTAAAAGGAAGGAAAGGGAGACGCAAGAGGGAAGAGATATGGGAACATATGTATATGTACAACTGATTCACTTTGTTATAAAGCAGAAACTAACACACCATTGTAAAGCAATTATACTCCAATAAAGATGTTAAATATATATATATATATTAGCCTAATTTGATGTACCAATAGAAATATTTTGAATACTACAAAATTTAACAAATGGTAAAACTATAACTTTAACCAACTGTTATGAGCTCCATAAAGCTTTTATCTCTAAGTTGTTCCCTTTTTGTCTGCCCCCAACCCTAAAAGTTTAATTCCACAACATTTCATATCTTTTCTTCCTTTAACCATTTTGGGGAGTTCTGTTTCACTTACTTTTTCTTACCATTTCATATATTTTCTCCCACGTTTCATTGTTGGCTTCCAGCATTCCTTTCCAATTTTCTATTTTTGTTCCTTTTCAGCAATTCCCATTTCTTTCATTTTCCCACTGCCTGTTTCTCATCATACCACTCTGTTTGTATCAGTTTACTACTTCTGCTGGCAAACAGCAGCCTGGGCAAGAAATCAAATAAAAAAATCCCTACCACTATTATGTTCTACAACCAAAGAAAACATTAAGGTGAAAAGTTGAAGTTCATGTACAATTTACCTAATAAATGGAGATGCAAAATTGTTTCAGGTACTTTAAGCATCTAAAACACAGATATTTCTAGGTGGATAGTTACCCAGTGCTATCATCAGTTTTAAAAGTATAATTTTGCAACCCTTGAGGGTAATCTTCACTATGCTCACAGTAAGTAATCAAATTTCTAGATATCAAACTGTTTATTATCAAAGAAGTTCTGTAAATTCAAGATAAAGAAACATGACCAAGCTTGCTATTTTCAGAAACATCATATCCAGTAGCTATTCCTTTGTCAGCCTAAGAAACAAAACTATGCTGATAATTACCTTCTCCCTACTGGCAGCAAGTTTTTACCTTGAAGAAGAGATATTTTTTATGTAATACCGGTAGAGCAGAGCAATGACACTAGACACTCCTGAAATAGATTATAAATGACAAGTTTTAACATATTTATTATCAGTTTCTACTTGTACAAGATGTACAAGTTTAGCACATCTTCCCAACAGTTAATTACCTCATTTAGATGCTATGGGAGGGTGGGTTAGGAATTAAAAGCTCTCTGCTAAGACTGAACGTGAGGAATCCAGTTTTGTGTTGCTTAAATTAGAGAAGAGTGACAATAGACGACTTTAGGCCTGCCAAACTTTAAGACAGGGTCTTTGATCTACTATCAGATATAGTCTCTTCACTCATACAAAGAAAAAGAATTAAAAAGCGTTCAACAAAACCACCAGAATTGACTTGCTTTTGGCCCATGGCAGATGTGTTTATGAATGAATACAGATTGTTTATCACTGGTTTAAAAGAGTTTTTCAGACTTTTATTTTAATAATTTTTTTTTAGTAACAAGAAACTTCTTCAAATAAAATCCTATAGGTTTAACCAGATGGAAATATCATGGCTCTACTTGGATTTGCTGTGGTGAACTAAGAGGCTCTCCTGGTCATGGCTCCCTCTTCCCTCAGGATGGCTTCAAAAACAATGCTACAGAACCCCTATATATTTACAGACTAGAGTTTGAAAACCACTGTCCTCTAAATGATTCTTTGCAGGAAAACAACAGCTATCTCCTACTAAAGAATGATATCATTTGACTCCTGCAGTGGCCAGGTTATAAAAGAATTAAAAGCCCATAAAGTTTACTAAAGGCATTTTAGTGACTCCATTTAGGTCAATAGCATGGCAAGTTCAGATACCTGTAGCAACTGTCAGAATGAGGCCAAGTGACAGGAAAACCCTTCTCATGGGAGAAAAAAGAGTCACAGGAACTCCTGATGGATAGGCTGGTTTAATCTTGCTTTTTCAGCCTTAGGTCAAATCCTTTGGATTGTAAAAATTATTGTTCCCAGCAGAAAGAAGATTCAGAAGATTCAGGGGAGGCGAAAATAACATAGATCACCAAGCGACAATCAGGAATACTCAAATGACAAAGAAGCACTTCCTCCCGAGTCAAAAATAGCCAGGTCATCCTCTGCCATGCTTCCCAGTCACTATTTAGAAATCTTGAAAACAAAGTTCAACATTTTTAAAATAGAAAAATTTATGTGCTCCCATTTTTTAAATACTTATTATATATACTTATATATACTTATTATTAAACTTATCTGCTCAGTTTCATTTTGCTTGATATCCATTAGAGGCTTTTCAAGTTATCAAGAAAAAATAATTTAAATTCTTGTTAACAATGATATCTTACAAACTGAATCAACTGTGATAAGTTAATGAAATGCTTAAGTATCACTTCATTTTGAACACCTTTGTGTCCTAACATTTACCTACTGATAATCATTACTCACCTTGAAAATTTCAACAACTTCCTAATTAGCTTTCCTTTCTCTGTTTGCACCCTTGTATCCATCCTCTATATGGATGGAATTAACAAATCTTCCTAATATAAATGTAATCATGTCACTCCCTTATTAAAAATATTTAAACAGCTCCCCACTATATACTTAACAATTATGTTAAGTTAAAGAATAAGCTATTCAACTTAATATTCAAAAGCACAGACAATTAAAACCAATAGAAGCAGTACTGTCTAGCTCAAGACTAAGTAGGGAGAATAGAGCCCCACTTTTTAATAGCCAAAATAGGGTGGCCCCTAAGAGTTCTAAAGTTAGTAGGAAAACCACTAACAAAACAAAATTTGTATGCTACTAATAACATGGCCTTCAAATATATAAAATGAAACTCGACAGAACTACAAGGAGAAAAGTACAAATCCAAATCATACACACCTCATTCAATAATTAACTGAAGAACCAGGTTTTTTTAAGTAATACCATAGAGGATCTGAATAACAAATGACCTGAATGAACATTTAGAACACTGTACTAATAAGGAAATAAAAAATTCACATTCTTCTCAAAGCAACATAAAATATTTACAAACACTGACCTAATATGTGGCTATAAAGCAAGTCAAAATAAATTTCAGAGGGTTGATATAGCATATGTTTCCTGATCATAATAAAAAATAAGAACATAATAAGAAAGATAACCAGAAAATCCCCATACATTTAGAAATAGAAAACAGGGCTTCCCTGGTGGCGCAGTGGTTGAGAGTCCACCTGCCGATGCAGGGGACGCGGGTTCATGCCCCAGTCCGGGAGGATCCCACATGCTGCGGAGCGGCTGGGCCCGTGAGCCATGGCTGCTGAGCCTGCGCATCCGGAGCCTGTGCTCCACAACGGGAGAGGTCGCAACAGTGAGAGGCCCGCGTACCGCAAAAAAAAAAAAAAAACAAAACTAGAAAACAAACTTACAATAAAAAAGATGAACAATGTTTTGAATACCGTATCCTGATAAAAAGTTGACAAACCTCAGGAAAGATTGATTAACAAAAATAAAAAGAAGATATTATAAATCCTACAAATATTAAAAAGATAACAAGGAGATACTGTGCA
Source organism: Leucopleurus acutus (assembly GCF_964270905.1). NCBI lineage: Eukaryota > Metazoa > Chordata > Mammalia > Artiodactyla > Delphinidae > Leucopleurus > Leucopleurus acutus. Next base: position 42,914,439 of record NC_139147.1, on the reverse strand, counting down.
CAACTCTATGGCAATAAGTTTGTAGACTTCGATGAAAGGGGAAAATTACTAAAAACACAAATAAACAAACAAAATCCCTCCAAACTCATGGAACTAATTCAAGGAGAAAGAGAAAATTTAAGAGTCTTGTAACCATTAAAAAAACCATATCGGTGGTCAAAATTCATCCCACAAAGAAAACTCCAGGACTACATGGCTTCAACTGCAGTTCTATCAAACATATAGGGAAAAAAAAAATAATTGCAATGTTACATAAACTATTCCAGAGTATATAAAGGAGAGCCCACTCCTCAATTCATTTTATGAGGCTAGTATAACCTTGATTCTAAACTCTAATAATATTTCAAGAATGAAAAATGATAGGCCAGTCTTACTTACGAACACAAACGGAAAAATCCTAAGCAAAATATTATCATACAGATTCTAGAAAAATTACATATATCTATTTCTATATATTACATAAGTATGAAAGTTTTGTTGAAAATCCAAAAGAATCTATAGACAAATTTTTAGACAATAAATTTACCAATATCATGAAATCATGGAAAATGTCTAAACTCTCCAAATTGATAGGCTTAATGTAATTCCAATTAAAATTTCAACAAGTTTTTCAGGGAACCTGACAAGCTGATTCTAAAATATATATGGAATCTATATGGAAATACAAAAGACCCCAAATAGCCAAAGCAATCTTGAGAAAGAAGAATGGAGCTGGAGGAATCAGGCTCCCTGACTCCTCAGACTATACTACAAAGCTACAGTAATCAAAACAGTATGGTACTGGCACAAAAACAGAAATATAGATCAATGGAACAGGATAGAAAGCCCAGCGATAAACCCACACACCTATGGTCATGTAATCTATGACAAAGAAGGCAAGAATATACAATGGAGAAAAGACAGTCTCTTCAATAAGTTGTGCTGGGAAAACTAGACAGCTACATGTAAAAGAATGAAATTAGAACACTCCCTAACACAATACACAAAAATAAACTCAAAATGAATTAAAGACCTAAATGTAAGGCCAGACACTATAAAACTCTTAGAGGAAAACATAGGCAGAACACTCCTTGACATAAATCACAGCAAGATCTTTTTTTGATCCACCTCCCAGAGTAATGAAAATAAAAACAAAAATAAACAAATAGGATCTAATTAAACTTAAAAGATTTTGCATGGCAAATGAAACCATAAACCAAAAGGACAACCCTCAGAATGGGAGAAAATATTTGCAAATGAAGCAACCAAAAAGGGATTAATCTCCAAAATATACAAACAGCTCATGCACCTCAATGTCAAAAAAACAAATAACCCTATCAAAAAATGGGCAGAAGATCTAAATAGACATTTCTCCAAAGAAGACATACAAATGGCCAAAAGCACATGAAAACATACTCAACATCACTAATTATTAGAGAAATGCAAATCAAAACTATAATGAGGCATCACCTCACACCAGTCAGAATGGCCATATCATCAAAAAATCTACAAACAATAAATGCTGGAGAGGGTGTGGAGAAAAGGGAACCCTCCTACACTGTTGGTGGGAATGTAAATTGGCACAGACACTATGGAGAACAGTATGGAGGTTCCTTAAAAAACTAAAAATAGAACTACCATATGACCCAGCAATCCCACTCCTGGGCATATACCCAGAGAAAACCATAATTCGAAAAGATACATGCACCCCAATGTTCACTGCAGCACCACTTACAATAGCCAGTATATGGAAGCAATGTAAATGTCCATCATCAGAGGAATGGATAAAGAAGATGTCATACATATATACAATGGAATATTACTCAGTCATAAAAAAGAATGAAATAATGCCATTTTCAGCAACATGTATGGACCTAGAGGTTGTCATACTGAACGAAGTAAGTCAGACACAGAAAGACAAATATATGATATCGCTTATATGTGGCATCTAAAAGAAAAAAAGGGTACAAATGAATTTATTTACAAAACAGAAATAGAGCCACCACGGATGTAGAAAACAAATTTATGGTTACTAGGGGATAAGGTGGGGAGGGATAAATTGGGAGACTGGGATTGACATATACACACTACTATATATAAAATAGATAACTAACAAGAACCTGCTGTATAGCACAGGGAAGTCTACTCAATACTCTGTAATGGCCTATATGGGAAAAGAATCTAAAAAAAAATGGATATATGTAAATAAATAAATAAAATATATATAGAAATGCAAAGGGGTCAAAAATAGGCAAGATACTCTTAACAAAACAGAATGAAACAAAAAAAAAAAAAACACAAGGGAAGATTTGTACCTATTTATTATGATGCTAATATTGGGTTGGCCAAAAAGTTCCTTTGGTTTTCAAGTAAAAATAAAAAACATATCTTTCATTTTCACCAAGAACTTTATTGAACAACATATTCACCGTTTTGTTCCACTACCTTCTGCCATTTTTCAGGCAACTTCATAATTCCATCTTCCCAAACTTTTTATCTTTTTGGGCAAAGAACTGTTCCAGGTGCCTTTTACAGTCTTCCAGGGAATTGAAATTTTTTCCATTGAGAGAATTTTGTAAAGACCTAAATAAATGGAGATTCGAAGGTGCAATGTCTGGTGAATATGGCAGACGAGTCAGAGCTTCCCAGTCAAGCTGTAACAGTTTTTGCCTGGTCATCAAAGAAACATGCAGTCTTGCGTTATCCTGACGGAAGATTATGCATTTTCTGTTGACTAATTCCAGATGCTTTTCATCAAGTGCTGCTTTCAGTTGGCCTAACTGGGAGCAGCACTTGTTGGAATTAATCGTCTGGTTTTCCGGAAGGAGCTCATAATAGAGGACTCTCTTCCAATCCCACCATATATACAACATCACCTTCTTCAGATGAAGACCAGCCTTTGGTGTGGTTGGTGGTGGTTCATTTTGCTTGCCCCACAATCTCTTCCGTTCCACATCATTGTACAGTATCCACTTTTCATCGCCCGTCACAATTTGTTTTAAAAACAGAATGTTTTCATTATGTTTCAGTAGTAGGGAATCACGTGAGGAAATACGGTCAAGGTTCTTTTCGCTTAACTTACATGGAACCCAAACCTCAAAGCAATTAACATAACCAAGCTGGTATAAATGATTTTCAACGCTTGATTTGGATATTTTGAGTATGTTGGTTATCTCCCACATGGTATAACGGTGATTGTTCTCAATTATGTCTCAATTTGATCGCTATCTACTTCAACTGGTCTACCAGACCATGGAGCATCATCCAAAGAGAAATCTCCAGCACGAAACTTCACAAACCACTTTTGACACATTCGATCAGCCACAGCACCTTCTCCATACACTGCACAAATCTTTTTTTTTGCATTTCAGTTGCGTTTTTACCTTTCTTGAAATAATAAAGTACAATATGCTGAAAATGTTGCTTTTTTCCTTCTTCAGTATTAAAATGGCTACACAAAAAATTCACCAATTTTTATAAGTTATTTTTAAATGCACTGTGATATGACAGCTGTCACAATACAATCTAACAAAATTGTTTCGAATGAACTTAAGGACAACTAAGCGTTACTAGAGCTTTCTTACAGAAAAACCGAACTCTTTGCCCAACCCAATACTATGGTATTTAAGTTAATGTAGCACTGGCTCAAGGATCAATAAAGCAATTAAGCAGAATGAAGTCAGACCCATGCTAATGTGGACATTTGATTTATGACAGAGGTCACAGTCAGAGTACTAGAAAAAGGACAGACTTCTTAAATAGGACACAAAGACAGCATTAATCATAAAGAAAAATATAGGTATAATAACTTACATAAAAAGTAATAACCTATCTTTGTGAAAAACAAACACAAACAAACAAAAACCACCAAAAAGAGTAAAAGGGCAAGCCACAATATGGGAGAAGGTATTGGTACTATAATGTCAGAAACTGTGAAGGGGCTGATATTTCATCTTGCTTGCAAGCTTTTTAGTTAGCCCACCAGTTTCATGGATGTTGACAGAAGACATGAGACTCCTGAATCAGAAATGATGGACAGTTAAGTACTCACAACAATAACTGTAGCCAAGTCAAACAAGGTTTGAATTTGCCCTGTTTACCACTGGTGCCTGGTGGTACTCAATAAATACTTACAGAAAGAATAAATGGTTAAAGGAAAACAATCACCATCCTTGCCTCAAGTTTCTATAAAGGAGGAGATTCCTCCTACCCTACCCACAAGGTAGCAGTAGGCAGTTTGCTGGAGTGAACAATTCAAGAGTCTCTCTACCTATGTACTTGAGCCTCTTCAAATAAGGAGAGAAGAAGTAGCTAATGCAGTCAATGAATGGCATTTATTATTATTATTTTTACTAGTGGATAGAGCCAAAATGGAAAAAACTCACTATTCATGAGCATCACAACCTCTCTTGTTCTCTTGGACCTGCCTGAGCTCTGTCACATTGGATCCTATCCCTTCATCATCTTTTTTTTTTTAAGATTATAGCCAAGAATTTTTATTCTATTTATACAGGACTTTCTCATATTAAGAAATTCTTAATACTTTCCCTTCATCCTCTTAATCATGTTTCCATGCAGAGACTAAAAGGGGAAGAGCTATTACTTTCTAACAGTTGGCTGGATGAGTTGATTGAGTTCCAAGACTTAGATGTAGGACTGGAATAAGAGCCTTGCACTTGCTACTCAGGTCCAAATCATGTTCCTCAATTTAGTTTCATCAGAGACGGCTGGCTGGGGTATAGGGATGAGCCTACACAAAAGACTGGACTGTCAAATCAGATTCTCATGAACCAGAGATCTTACCTACTATCTAGCTTTACTAAAATAATTTCAAGTATATAAGCAATCAACTGGCACAAAAGAAGCAGGAACATCCAATGTGGCTTCCGAAGTGTTGCTTCTAGCTCAGAATATTTTCTAGCTCAGAATAACAGATGATTTCTATAAGCCAAATTTGACAAGTCGCCTCACACAATGGGGAACATTTAGGTTATATCACATCTCTAATATACCCTTAGGAGCTGAGGTATATTGGAAGACATTCTCCATTCTCCAGGAAGACATGTCTCATAAATCTACAGATTCTAGGCTGTGTTTACCACAGGCGATCCTAACCAGTGACACTCTGCTGAAAGTATGCCACGAGTAAGAGTTCTCCTCTTAGCAAAATTCATTAGTCTATTTACCAATAGGAGGTCAGTTGTCAACATGTTTAACTGGGTCACCTGCCTTCTTTCTTTCTGTGGGAATGTCTCCCTGGAAATCAAAAGAGAAATGGATCACAGGCCAGCTGCTAACTCCTTCCCCAAAGAGTTGTCAAGCTCTTGCCTGGATCATTAAAAAAGCTGATGTTTTAATCCCCATTAGGATATGTTTTTATAACTATTTCTTGCATTAATGAGATTCCATCATTAGAAAGAGCAGTCTCTGATACTCTTAACTACCTGAATAAATGAATAAGTGACTTAAGATAATGTAGCCATTTGAAAAGTATGTTTTCAAAGACTATTTAATAATTAAAATGTTCCTAATAAATTAAATGGAAAAATATATCAAATTATTTATCACTATGACTTCCATTATTATAAATACTATATTCAGTCAAAGGAAATAAGTCCAAATAATAATAGCTTCTTTCAATGGATGGCTTATTTTCTTCTTTATATTTCTTTGTATATTCCAAATGCTTCATGAAACTAGATTACTTTCATGATTAGGAAAAATTATTAGAAAAATACCTTCAGTTAAAATATTTATCTATTGCTTATTTTGTAAAATATATCTTCTTACTCCCACACCCCATCTTTAAACTGAGCGAAGTTAGGTGTCCCTCCTTTTGCATCCTCTGCACCCTAACTATTCCTTCTATTACCA